>NC_057796.1:374950850-374958830 GCF_018294505.1 Triticum aestivum | reverse complement strand
GCTGGTGGGCGCGGTGTGTGGGCGGCGGCTTATAAAGGGGCCGGCCCGTAGAGTCCTGGCTGGGTACGGCCCGAAGTCGGTTTGACTTTTTTTAAATAATTCCGACGTGCAGAAAAAGAAAGAAAAGCAATACTAAATGGACTTCAAAAATCCCGAAATAAATTTTCTCCGTCTTTTAAAAATAAGCCGGACAAGGTGAACATTTATTTGGGCCTAAAATGCAATTTTGAAAAATGCATATTTTTCCTAATTCAAATAAAATAGCGATAAAACTCCGAATAAAAATCTTATTTGATTTTAATATTAAATCTCTGATATTTCTTTATTTTGAGGAAGTCAATTTATCCTCTCTCTTTTATTTTTTTATAAAAGAAATATTTGAGAGAAAAATAATTAAAATCAAACGATCCTCTTTTAAAAAATTCGAGAAAAACTCGAATATGAAATAAATTGAAATCCCCAACTCTCTCCGTGGGTCCTTGAGTTGCGTGGAATTTTTAGGATCAAAAATCAAAATGCAATAAAATATGGTATGCAATGATGATCTAATGTATAACATTCCAAATTGAAATTTTGGGATGTTACAAACCTACCCCCCTTAAGATGAATCTCGCCCTCGAGATTCGGGTTGGCTAGAAAATAGGTGAGAGTGATCCTTCCGTAGGTTTTCCTCTCGTTCCCAAGTGGCTTCATCCTCGGTATGGTGACTCCACTGAACTTTGCAGAACTTGATTACTTTGTTGCGTGTAACTCGGCTGGCAAACTCGAGTATCTTGACTGGTTTCTCTTCATAGGTCAGATTGCTATCCAACGGCATCGCTTCCAGCGGCACTGTATCTCTCAGAGGAATATCAGCCATCTCTGCGTGACACTTCTTCAACTGAGAAACGTGGAAGACATCGTGAACTTCGGACAATCCTTCGGGTAATTCCAACTTGTAGGCAACTTCTCCCATACGTTCCAAAACTCTGTATGGTCCCACAAAACATGGTGCTAACTTTCCCTTAACTCCAAAGCGCTTCACTCCTCGAAGTGGTGATACTCGAAGATACACTCTGTCCCCGACTTTGTAGACTGTCTCCTTGCATTTAGAATCCGCGTAACTCTTCTGCCTGGATTGGGCTACCTTGAGTCTATCGCGAATTGGCTTAACCTTCTCTTCAGACTCTTTAATCAAATCTGGTCCAAACGACTGTCGGTCTCCAACTTCGTCCCACAACAACGGTGTTCTGCACCTCCTTCTGTACAGCGCTTCGAAAGGGGACATCTTCAAACTGGCTTGATAACTGTTGTTATAAGAGAACTCTGCATAAGGCAAATTATCATCCCAGCTAGATCCATAGTCTAGCGCACAAGCTTTCAACATGTCCTCCAGAATCTGATTTACTCTTTCAGTCTGTCCATCTGTTTGCGGGTGAAAAGCTATACTGAACTCTAGTCTGGTTCCCAAAGTTTCATGCAACTGATTCCAAAACTTTGAAGTAAACTGGGTTCCTCTATCTGATACAATGGTCCTCGGAACTCCATGCAGACATACGATCCTGGTCATGTATATCTTTGCCAACTTAGCACTGGTGTAAGTGGTCTTCACGGAGATGAAATGAGCTACTTTCGTCAAACGATCGACTACAACCCATATCGAGTCATAGCCTGAACGAGTCCTGGGTAATCCCGTGATAAAATCCATGCCTAGTTTATCCCACTTCCATTCGGGTATAGGCAACGGCTGTAGCAATCCTGCTGGCTTCTGATGTTCTGCCTTTACTCTCTGACATACATCACAAACTGCTACATACTCCGCAATATCCTTCTTCATTCCGGTCCGCCAGAAACTATCCTTCAAATCCAGATACATCTTGGTATTTCCTGGGTGAATCGAATATGGTGAATCATGGGCCTCTTGCAGAATCAACTTCCTGATGTCCTCATCATTGGGCACATATACGCGGTCCTCAAACCATAAGGTATCGTGCTCATCCTCACGAAATCCTTTAGCCTTTCCTTTACTCATCCTTTCCTTTATCTCGGCAATCTCCTTGTACGTCTTCTGAGCTTCTCTGATCTTATCCATCAAGGTAGACTGAATTTCCAAGGCTGCTACATAACCTCTTGGAACTATCTCCAAACGCAGCTCGCAAAGGTCTTCTGCTAACTCCTTGGGTAACTCTCCGGTCATGAGGGTATTTACATGACTCTTGCGGCTCAACGCATCAGCTACTACGTTAGCCTTTCCTGGGTGATAATGCAATCTCATATCATAATCCTTAATGAGCTCTAGCCATCTCCTCTGTCTGAGATTCAGCTCTTTCTGCGTGAAGATATACTTCAAACTCTTGTGATCCGTGTATACCTCACAATGGTTTCCGATGAGAAAATGTCTCCATGTTTTCAACGCATGCACTACAGCTGGTAACTCCAAATCATGCGTAGCATAATTTAACTCATGGGGTTTAAGCTGTCATGAGGCATATGAAACAACTCTTCCCTCCTGCATAAGTACGACTCCAAGTCCTTAACGTGAAGCGTCACAATACACTTCATAATCTTTGCGTTGATCTGGTAGAATCAACACTGGTGATATAACCAAGCGTCTTTTCAACTCCTGAAAACTGGCCTCACATTCCTCAGTCCAATTGAATTTGGTGTCCTTCTTCAACAATTCCGTCATAGGCTTTGCAATCTTTGAGAAATTCTCAATGAACCTCCGGTAGTATCCTGCGAGTCCAAGGAAACTCTGGATCTCTCCAACTGTCGTGGGTGACCCCCAATTTGTCATAGTGACAAATTTGGTGGGGTCTACTGCTATTCCTTCCCCGGATATAACATGTCCAAGGAATCTGACTTCCTTCAGCCAAAACTCACACTTGCTGAACTTGGCGTATAGCTGATGTTCCCTGAGCTTCCCAAGTACCAAATGCAAATGCTCTTTATGTTCCTCTTCGTTCTTAGAGTAGACCAGAATATCATCAATGAACACCACGATGAACTTATCTAAAAATTCCATAAACACCTTGTTCATCATGTTCATAAAATAGGCGGGTGCGTTAGTCAGACCAAATGACATAACGGTGTACTCATACAGCCTGTACCTCGTTGTAAAAGCTGTCTTAGGTATATCCTACTCTCGAATCTTCAGCTAGTGGTACCCTGATCGCAGATCGATCTTAGAAAACACTTTAGCTCCTTGCAACTGGTCAAATAAATCATTGATCATCGGCAGTGGGTACTTGTTCTTGATCGTCACCTCATTCAATCCACGATAGTCAACAACCATCCTTAACGATCCATCCTTCTTCTCCACTAGAAGTACTGGTGATCCCCAAGGTGACGAACTTGGGCAAATATATCCCTTATCCAGTAACTCCTTAATCTGCTTCTTAATTTCCTCCAAATCCTTTGCGGGCATTCTGTACGGTCTCTTAGATATTGGACCTGTGCCTGGCAAAAGTTCAATCAAAAACTCAATGTCTCTATCCGGTGGCATGCCTGGCAACTCTTCTGGAAATACATCCAGAAAATCCTTCACCACTGGTACTTCCTCCTATACAACTCCTGATAAGGAATTTACTTGGGTTCTATTCGGCACATGACGGGATACATACTTGATCCTTCTTCCTTCTGGGGTGGTAAGCAATATCGACTTACTGGCGCAGTCAATGTTCCCTCCATACTTCGATAACCAATCCATGCCTAATATCACATCCAGTCCTTGTGACTCCAATACTATTAGGTCCGAGGGAAACAGGTAGTTACCAATCCTTAATGGTCTGATCACACCATAGGCTAGCCATATACTCTGCTCCTAACGAGGTTACTAACATAGGTGACCTAAGGACTTGGGTTGGTAGTTTAAACTTATCCACGAATCCCCTTGATATGTATGAATGCGATGCACCAGTATCAAAAAGTACGACTGCAGTAAATGACTTAACCAAAAACTTACCTATTACTGCATCTGGCTGGGCTTCAACCTCCTCCACGTTAACGTGGTTCACTTGTCCCCTGTTGAAAGGGTTGGGCTTCTTCCCAGAGCTTCCATTGCCGTTTCCATTCTTAGCTTCAGGACATTCATTTGTGTAATGTCCGGTCTTCTGGCACTTGTAGCAAGTAACGTGGCTTAGATCTTTCTTGGCGGGTGTTGCCAGGTTGGAACGGTTTTGTCCGCTGCTTCCTCCATTACCATTACCATTCTTGGGGCCACCATGATTGTGTGAACTTCCTCCATTATGAGTGTGGCCTCCATGGTTATGAACAAATCCTCCCGGGTTCGGGGTGTAACGGGGTCTCTGCTGGGCTCCAGAATTATACTTCCCTTGTCCATACTTCCTCTTGCGGCTGTCAATCTGTTGATGCTTCCCTTCAAGCATGAGAGCTCTATCCACCAACTCCTGGTAGTTATTGAAATTTGCCACCATCAACTGCATGCTCAGCTCATCATTCAGTCCTTCCAGAAACTTCTTCTTAGCTGCATCTGTAGCGACATCATCTGGGGCATAACGTGCTAACTTACTAAAGTCATCCACATATTGGCCAACAGTGCGCCCTCCTTGGCGTAAGTTGTGAAACTCATGCTTCTTTATGGCCATAGCTCCTGCTGAAACATGGGCAGTGCGAAAAGCCTGCTGGAACTGGTCCCATGTCACAGTGTCAATAGGGTAAGTGACTATGAAATTCTCCCACCAAGATGCTGCGGGTCCATCAAGCTAATGTGCGGCAAAACGCACTCTCTCCGCATCTGTGCATCCTGCAGTGGTCAACTCCCTATCAATCTTGCGAAGCCAATCATCTGCAACAATCGGCTCGGTGCTACTGGAGAACACCGGCGGATTCAGCCTAAGAAAACGGGCTAAGTGATCAACTGGTGGGGGTGGTGGTGGGTTGTTGTTGTTGTTGTTCCCCTGGTTCTGATTCTGGACTAGTATCTGCATCAATGCATTCTGCTGCTGGATCAATTGAGTGAGCTCCGGTGGGAAAGCAAATCCATTGTCGCGTCTCGGAGGCATCTGCTGGGTTTAGAAAAGATGAGAAAACAGAATAGAATGAGGTCTAGAGGGAAAACACTACCCATATGCACATGAGACAAACACAAACATATCACTCAATCAATCAAACAAGGGCATACAATCGGTCTAGAACTATCGTTACAAAAGTGTTTGGACTATACTATATACATGGTGGAATACTACTATTGATATGGTGGTCGATTAGAAAAATTGATTGGTCGAAGACTCCATGATATCTGCTCCAGCTTCGTCAACATAGTCATCATCGCTATCGTCAGGGTTCGATTCGATGTCGTCGATGATGATATAGTTCTCTGGGCAAGTGGAACTGTCATCTTCTCCTCCTGGCGCAGGGTCTCCCATGAAAACTCCTAGCTTCTTTGTCATGTCACCATTCTTCTCTACTAGTGCGACGATTTCCTCCATATAATCCTCGCGTGTAGCCTTGAGTTCTTCCTCCAGCTTCGTGATCCTTGTCATTGCCTTCTTCAAATCCGCCATCCCTGCGCACATCTTGTTCTCCTGGCGTCGAATGTGCTGGTTTAACTCCTGGATGAAAGAGGCAATCGATCTATCCTTCCTGGTACTAATCATCTCCCATTGCTCATCTCGGCGCCCACAAATCTGGTAGATTGTATCCTTGAGGTCATTGTGGTAAACTTCTCCAATGCGTCCCATGGTAATGTGAGCTGCCATACTCTTTCCTAGACTCCAGGTTGGTGCATCGAAAGAAAACTCTATGGGCTCAGTGACTGGCGTGAACGTCCTTCCTAGAACTTGAACTTGAATCATCCAGCGCTCCTCTTCTGGTAAAGTGGCGTTGTAGGTCCCGGTGAAGCTTGGTATTCCAATGTTCAGGTACTTAGTAACTTCCTTCAAGTGGCGTCCAAATGGGGTGTCTTCATCCGGTTGCATGAACTTAATCCTTGCATCCGCCATCCAAAAGAGTAGAAAATGGAGAGGAGTTAGAAATGAGAAGAGAGAGTGATCTAGGGCTTTAGCTTAGTGGTCGTGTCCTACAGTCAGTGTGTGCTCTGATACCATCTTTGTAGCGACCAGACCTCAAACAGTCTGATCTCTGTGCATAAGTGTCATCCCTGGATCGGTAATGCTGACACACACAGTACTTGGAGGATTTATAATAGAGTAGCAATCACACACTTATTACATCGAATGTCTCAAAAGAGAACTTATTACAATAAATATGGCTTAAGGCCATCTAAAACAATAACAACGGAAGGCTTGGAAGATAAAGTGAGTCCATCAACTCCAACGGCATCACTGAGTGAAAGACCACGACCTAAGGCTCCTTACTCGTCGTCTGAAAAGTCTGCAACATGATACGTTGCAGCCCGAAAATGGGTCAGCACATGGAATATGCTGGCAATGTAACACAAGAGAGTAGTAAACAGAATAAAGCTATCACTACATGCATATATGGCTGGTGGAGGCTGTATGGTTATTGTGTTTTGTGGAAAGCCAACTTTTCCCTACCGCAAAGGAATATATTTTATTAAACTACAAAGTTTCTTGAAAACATTGAGAAGGTAAACCCCCTCTCAATCCCAATTAAAAGTAATCATTAACAACCCAATCAAATTAATTAAGTAGTGATGAGATCAACATGATAATCAAAAAACCAGATACTCAAGATGTCCATAACCGGGGACACGGCTAACCATGATTAGTTTATACACTCTGAAGAGGTTTGCGCACTTTTCCCCACAAGACTCGATCTCCTCCGTTTGGTTTCTCGCACTACAAGATGTTTGAGAAACGGATGACCGAGACATAGTCTTTCAGAAGCGTTAGCACCTTACGATGGGTAGACCGTACCACCTACATCCCCTACATCTGCTAGTCTACCACTTTAAGAGTTCACACGACTTAATCAACTATGCTAGAGCCCATAATAGCTTGTGGATGCATACGGAAGTTTCTAGTATGAATAATCTCATGATCCCTTTGAGCCTGGGTGGCAGTCCATAGGACAATCACACGGTACCCTGGGATTTCCAAAAAATACAGGTAATCACTGGATTCCCCAAGTGCCTCAATCCACCCAGATCTGTATTTAAGTTGCCACCTTAAGTTGAACCATTAATTACCAATCTCACAACTGTCATGGATACACTCAAACCCAATCCACGTCTACGAGCATAGCATAGCAATATAAGCATAGCGTAGAAGTAACTCCCAAGGTTTGATAATAAACAACTGAATAGGTACTACCTCATCTACTTCCCAAACCCACAATGTAATTCAGATCCTAACCATGCAATTGTTTGAGGATTGATCTAATGCAATAAAACAGGGTAGTAAGAGGTATGATCAAAGTGTTACTTGCCTTGCTGATGATCCGCGAAACCTAGAGACTCGTAGTAGCATGCTTCACACTCCGGGTACTCTATCGCAAACAAACAAGCATACAATAAGCAATCCAGCAAGGGCACGAGTAAAACTCTAATAAGAGATCTAACCAGAAAGTTCAACTTAAGAACTCCGGTTCATAAAAAGAATCAAATCAAACGAAGCAACAAAACTCAAACGGCGAAGGAAACAAGCTTCGTTTACTAATCTGGACTTAAGTCAAATTTTACAGTAGCAAAACTTGTTTAAGTTAGTTAAACAGAAAGAGGGTTTCGAGACGAAACTCTAGGCGTTTGAATCGCCTGATTTCGATAAACGAGCGAAAAGTTATACTAGAACAAAAATCGGATCAGAAATCGCGATCGAAAATATTCGCGGAAAATCGGAAAAAAAAAAGAAAAACTGACGAACAGGCTAACGAACGAGCGTTCGCTGTCTGCGGTTAAACGGTGAAAACCGTTCGTTAAAACGAACAAACGAACGAGCGTTCGCTATATAACTAAACCGAAAAAACCAAAGCGGATCTATAAAAAACGGATCTAGGGTTTACGAAATAAAACCGATCGTTTTTTCATAAAACCGGCGGCTACCTCGAACTCTGGCGGGC